>NC_054411.1:19874816-19905406 GCF_017976425.1 Toxotes jaculatrix | reverse complement strand
TAGGATGCAGTGTAACTATTAACGTTATTAACAGGTAGAGAGACATAGAGTGTGTGTAGAGAGAGAGTAAACTTTCTGAAATTCAAAGGATTTTCTGGGAGAGAGAGAGAGAGAGAGAGAGAGAGAGAGAGAGAGAGAGAGAGAGAGAGATGTGTGAGAGTGACAAGCTCTGTGTGTGTGGTGAGCGAGTTGTGGTCTCTCTCTCTCTCTCGCTCTCCTCTTTTTCACACACACTCTCTCTCCCAGAAAATCCTTTGAATTTCAGAAAGTTTACTCTCTCTCTTACACACACTCAATGTCTCTCTACCATTCACAGAAACATACTCTCTACCACTCTCTCTCTCTTCTCTCTCTCCCTACCTCTGTCTCTTTCTATGTCTCTCTACCCTTCTCTTGTCCAACCCATATTCACTGACATCACAGCTTAATGATCCAATCAGAGACGGGCCATTTTGTCACTGTCAAAGCCCTGGCCAATCAGCCCCTGTATGATAATTCACTTTACAGTTTAGAAGTAAAAAGTGTGTTCAGCTTAGTACACTGGTTTTAAAACTGAAACACTTTCAATGTAAACTTGTGAACATGTTTTTTCTCATTCAGAGATATTATGTGATATGTTCAACTTTGATATTTTCATGTTTACAACTTCATAAATATCAAATAAAGAGTTTCTGTGTTTCAAAATTTTAAGGTGGAATTTTTTTGTGGCTGTTTTGTTGGGCGGGGTTTTTTTCCAGGCAAAACAATACATTTATAAAATGTCAAAAAAAAGTTTATCACAGAAAATATTGAAATAAGCACATGACAAAATGGCCTGCCTCTGATTGGATCATTAAGCCTGTGATGTCAGTGAATGTGGGTTGGACAAGAGAAGGGTAGAGAGACATAGAAAGAGACTGAGGTAGGGAGAGAGAGAAAGAGAGAGAGAGTGGTAGAGAGTATGTTTCTGTGAATGGTAGAGAGGACATAGAGTGTGTGTTAGAGAGAGAGAAAACTTTCTGAAATTCAAAGGATTTTCTGGGAGAGAGAGTGTGTGTGAAAAAGAGAGAGCGAGAGAGAGAGAGACCACAACTCGCTCACCCACACACACAGAGAGCTTGTCAGTCTCACACACACATTTCTCTCTCTCTCTCTCTCTCTCTCTCTCTCTCTCTCCTCTCTCCTCTCTCCTCTCTCTCTCTCTCTCTCATCCTCTCCCAGCAAAATCCTTTGAATTTCAGCAAGGATTTGTCGTTGGAGAAGTGATAAAAAAAAACAGACCTGTTATAACGTTAATAGTTACACTGCATCCTACATTGTAAAAAAAAAATGTTTTTACAGTAATGTACCGGCAGCTGTGGTTGCCGAGAATAGCACCGTTAAATTATGGTAAAACATTTCCTCCATTTACAGTAATAAATTGTATTGATACTGTTGATTTTACAGTTAATACATGTGGTTATGTCAATATTTTATTATAAAAAAAATGTTCTTAGATTAAAAAAAACATAGTTTTTTACCTGAAAATTTACATGGAAACATGTTATTTTTATTGGTAAAACAATGTGTTCTAAATGTTCAAACTGGTAAAATACTGAATCAAGCATAGAGTTTACAGTTTAAAAATGTGCTTATTTCAATATTTCTTTATCATTTTTTACTCCACACAGAAGGGTCCAGACCGGGTTTTCGAACCTGGAACCCTCTTGCTGTGAGGCGACAGTGCTAACCACTGCACCACCGTGCTGCCCACAACATCATGTTTCCATGTAAATTTTCAGGTAAAACTATGTTTATTTCCCATCTAAGAACATTTTTTTTTACAATAAAATATTGAAATAACCACATGTATTAACTGTAAAATCAACAGTATCAATACAATTTATTACTGTAAATGGAGGAAATGTTTTACCATAATTTAACGGTGCTATTTCGGCAACCACAGCTGCCGGTACATTACTGTAAAAACAACATTTTTTTTTTTACAATGTAGGATGCAGTGTAACTATTAACGTTATTAACAGGTAGAGAGACATAGAGTGTGTGTAAGAGAGAGAGTAAACTTTCTGAAATTCAAAGGATTTCTGGAGAGAGAGAGAGAGAGAGAGAGAGAGAGAGAGAGAGAGAGAGAGAGAGAGAGATGTGTGAGAGTGACAAGCTCTGTGTGTGTGTGTGAGCGAGTTGTGGTCTCTCTCTCTCTCTCGCTCTCTCTTTTTCACACACACTCTCTCTCCCAGAAAATCCTTTGAATTTCAGAAAGTTTACTCTCTCTCTTACACACACTCAATGTCTCTCTACCATTCACAGAAACATACTCTCTACCACTCTCTCTCTCTTTCTCTCTCTCCCTACCTCTGTCTCTTTCTATGTCTCTCTACCCTTCTCTTGTCCAACCCATATTCACTGACATCACAGCTTAATGATCCAATCAGAGACGGGCCATTTTGTCACTGTCAAAGCCCTGGCCAATCAGCCCCTGTATGATAATTCACTTTAACAGTTTAGAAGTAAAAGTGGTGTTCAGCTTAGTACACTGGTTTTTAAAACTGAAACACTTTCAATGTAAACTTGTGAACATGTTTTTCTCATTCAGAGATAATTATGTGATATGTTCAACTTTGATATTTTCATGTTTACAACTTCATAAATATCAAATAAAGAGTTTCTGTGTTTCAAAATTTTAAGGTGGATTTTTTTGTGGCTGTTTTGTTGGGCGGGGTTTTTTTCCAGGTAAAACAATACATTTATAAAAGTCCAAAAAAAAGTTTATCACAGAAAAATATTGAAATAAGCACATGACAAAATGGCCTGCCTCTGATTGGATCATTAAGCTGTGATGTCAGTGAATGTGGGTTGGACAAGAGAAGGGTAGAGAGACATAGAAAAGAGACTGAGGTAGGGAGAGAGAGAAAGAGAGAGAGAGTGGTAGAGAGTATGTTTCTGTTGAATGGTAGAGAGACATAGAGTGTGTGTTAGAGAGAGAGAAACTTTCTTCAAAGGGATTTTCTGGGAGAGAGAGTGTGTGGTGAAAAAGAGAGAGCGAGAGAGAGAGAGACACAACTCGCTCAACACACACACACAGAGCTTGTCAGTCTCACACACACATTTCTCTCTCTCCTCTCTCTCTCTCTCTCTCTCCTCTCTCTCTCTCCTCTCTCTCCTCTCTCTCTCTCTCTCTCTTCTCCCAGAAAATCCTTTGAATTTCAGCAAGGATTTGTCGTTGGAGAAGTGATAAAAAAAAAAACAGACCTGTTAATAACGTTAATAGTTACACTGCATCCTACATTGTAAAAAAAAATGTTTTTACAGTAATGTAACCGGCAGCTGTGGTTGCCGAAATAGGCACCGTTAAATTATGGTAAAACATTTCCTCCATTTACAGTAATAAATTGTATTGATACAGTTGATTTTACAGTTAATACATGTGGTTATTTCAATATTTTATTATAAAAAAAAAATGTTCTTAGATTAAAAAAAACATAGTTTTACCTGAAAATTTACATGGAAACATGTTTATTTTATTGGTAAAACAATGTGTTCTAAATGTTCAAACTGGTAAAATACTGAATCAAGCATAGAGTTTACAGTTTAAAAATGCGCTTATTTCAATATTTTTCTATCATTTTTTACTCCACACAGAGGATCCAGACCGGGTTTCGAACCTGGAACCCTCTTGCTGTGAGGCGACAGTGCTAACCACTGCACCCACCGTGCTGCCCACAATAACATGTTTCCATGTAAATTTTCAGGTAAAACTATGTTTTTTTTCCATCTAAGAACATTTTTTTTACAATAAAATATTGAAATAACCACATGTATTAACTGTAAAATCAACAGTATCAATACAATTTATTACTGTAAATGGAGGACTGTTTTACCATAATTTAACGGGTGCTATTTCGGCAACCACAGCTGCCGGTACATTACTGTAAAAACATTTTTTTTTACAATGTAGGATGCAGTGTAACTATTAACGTTATTAACAGGTAGAGAGACCATAGAGTGTGTGTAAGAGAGAGAGTAAACTTCTGAAATTCAAAGGATTTTCTGGGAGTGAGAGAGAGAGAGAGGAGAGAGAGAGAGAGGAGAGGAGAGAGAGAGAGAGAGAGAGAGAGAGAGAGAGAGAGACCACAACTCGCTCACACACACACACACAGAGCTTGTCAGTCTCACACACACATTTCTCTCTCTCTCTCTCTCTCTCTCTCTCTCTCTCTCTCTCTCTCTCTCTCCCAGAAAATCCTTTGAATTTCAGCAAGGATTTGTCGTTGGAGAAGTGATAAAAAAAAAAACAGACCTGTTAATAACGTTAATAGTTACACTGCATCCTACATTGTAAAAAAAATGTTTTTACAGTAATGTACCCCGGCAGCTGTGGTTGCCGAAATAGCACCGTTAAATTATGGTAAAAACATTTCCTCCATTTACAGTAATAAATTGTATTGATACTGTTGATTTTACAGTTAATACATGTGGTTATTTCAATATTTTATTATAAAAAAAATGTTCTTAGATTAAAAAAAAAATAGTTTTACCTGAAAATTTACATGGAAACATGTTATTTTTATTGGTACAACAATGTGTTCTAAATGTTCAAACTGGTGAAATACTGAATCAAGCATAGAGTTTACAGTTTAAAAATGTGCTTAATTTCAATATTTTTCTGTGAAAAATTTTTTTTTTGACATTTTATTAATGTATTGTTTTACCTGGAAAAAAAAACCCGCCCAACAAAACAGCCACAAAAAAATCCACCTTAAAATTTTTGAAACACAGAAACTCTTTATTTGATATTTATGAAGTTGTAAAACATCAAAATATCAAAGTTTAACATATCACAATAATATCTCTGAATGAGAAAAACATGTTCACAAGTTTACATTGAAAGTGTTTCACTTTTAAAACCAGTGTACTAAGCTGAACACACTTTTTACTTCTAAACTGTTAAAGTGAATTATCATACAGGGGCTGATTGGCCAGGGCTTTGACAGTGACAAAATGGCCCGTCTCTGATTGGATAATTAAGCTGTGATGTCAGTGAATGTGGGTTGGACAAGAGAAGGGTAGAGAGAGCCTGAAAGAGACAGAGGTAGGGAGAGAGAGAAAGAGAGAGAGAGCGATAGAGAGTAAGGAAGTGTCGATGGTAGAGAGACATAGAGTGTGTGCAAGAGAGAGAGGTAGACTTGGTGGAATTCAAAGGATTTTCTGGGAGAGAGAGAGAGAGAGAGCGAGAGAGAGAGAGAGATGTGAGTGAGAGTGACAAGCTCTGTGTGTGTGTGTCTGAGGGAGTTGTGGTCTCTCTATCCTTATTTATCCAGACTTTAAAAACTGGATTTGATCAAGGATCAAGGAACTTTATTGTCATACCAGGACATTTGCATGTTATGGTACGAAATTGGTACTCAGGTCCCAGTTTTAAGCCATCAACAAGAGCGAAATATAAACATAAAGGCATTAGAATAGAAGAAATAAATATAAATATAAACATTAGAGAAATAATATAAACATTAGAGAAATACAATAAACAGAGCAGATATATAAACATTGTGAAATTTAACAACTAACAATTAAATAAGATAAAAATAGATAAGGAAAGGTAAGGAGGCCGAAGTTAGCATGTGCATAAATACTCGTGCAAGTAGGAGGTAGTGGTAGTGCAAGGAGGAGTCTGTGTATTACACTATAGGAACATGTTGCCCTATAATGGTCAGGTATTGCACTTAGTGGGACAGTGTTGTAGTTGTAGTGTGTGGTGGTGGTGGTGGTGGTGGTGGTGGGAGGGGGGGGTCTACGGGGCAGGGCTAGAGTTCCTGAGCCTGGTGGTCCTGCTCCGGATGCTCCTCAGCCGCCTGCCTGAGGGGAGGGGTTGGAAGAGACTATGTGAGGGGTGGGTGGAGTCCTTCATGATGCGGAGGGCCCTCCCTCTGCATCGTGCTGTGTAGAGGTCTGAGGTGGTGGGCAGGCTGTTCCCCACAGTCCTCTGTGCAGCCTTTACCACCCTCTGCAGAGCCTTCCTCTCAGCAGCAGTGCAGCTGCCATGCCACACAGTGATGCAGGTGCAGAGGACGCTCTCCACCGCACAGTGGTAGAAGCTCTGATGAAGCTGATGTTGGAGAAGTGATAAAAAAAAAACAGACCTGTTAATAACATTAATAGTTACACTGCATCCTACACACACACTCACACACACTTTTTACTTATAAACTGTTAAAGTGCACTGTTTGTTACAAATCTAACCACAAAGTGGTATCAGTGTATTATTTTCACATTATAAATAAAATCAGCCCTGAAGAACAAAAGTTTCAAATCTTGCATCATTAATCAAAAAGAAATACTGCAAGGTAATTCTTCACATTAAAGATACAAGTCCACCAGAATGGAACTAGCAAATTTACCTCAGCTTCTTTGAAGTACAAAAATCAGTGCAGTGAACACATGTCAACTGTACCAGACAACCTTGTAAAACTTCACATCTCTAAAACTCTAGAAACAAGTTAACAACACATCTGCAGTTCGTATAACATCTGTGTACCTTTTATCATGCCATCTCTCAACATCACTGGAAAGTCCACTCATGGTCAGCAAGGTCTGAGATCAAAGTGAAGACTCTGGGATTGACTGAGTACACTCTTCTCTTTTCCTTCAACTCAACTTTGGTGCCTTTCTCCGGATTTATTGAAAAGAAACACCTGTATGAAAGAGAGAGAGAGAGATCAACCTCAGGTAGTGTATCACACGCCTTGCATTTTCTAGTATTATAAAAAGAAAGTGTTTTTGCCGTTGGAGGAACTCCAGTGTAGACCGTAGTTCCACCGGGTAGTGTATGTTGAAGCAGTAGTAACTCCCAAACATCAGGCAAATGGCAGATGTGAAGGAAGTGATGTGGTCGTTGACAACCTCTTTGTCGATGCTCAACATAAATGTCTCAGCTGCAAAGCAGGAGGACCCTAATAATAAACATCAATAAAAAAACAAATTTTAGTGACAAATACTTCAATACAAGCCTAAATCATCAGTCATACAATCTACTGTTGGCAGAAAGTGTTATCAGATAAAATATAAGCCAGTGTCTCAAAGTGGGCTGCAAGCTATGAAATCAATCAAAGTGAACAACAAGCCAAGAGTACAACTGTATAGTAGTATATCGGTACAGAAAGTTTACTTACCACACACAATGAGGCACGGTGTTGGTGGCACGTTCTCCATCTGAACCTCCTCAGCAAGGCTGCTCTTCTCAATGAACTGGAACAGGTGCTCTTTCTTCTCATCAAAAGGAGCCAGTAAAAGAAGCACCATCTGTATGACCTCTTCTGAGCAACCAGTGGAGTGACCTCTTTCAGTTTGAAGCCTGAGAAGAGCATCCAGGACTCGTTTATGTGTTTATGTGCATCAGCACGTTTGAAGAAGTTTAAGAGACGTGTCCCCTTTTTGTCCACATTGGCAAGGAAGGACTCGATCAAACTCACGCCAGTCAGTTCCTGGAAGTGTGCTGCCATACCAACTTCCTCGAACAAAAATGGCCATTCCTGGCTTAATATCTGGATGCTTGTGCCATTATTGATGTCTCTACGCTGCGTGAAATAGGTCGACTTGATTAATTCTTTCACAGCATCTGAAGTGTAGTTCATCTGTTCAAACATCTTCATTTTTTTTTTCATTATTCCAGCTGACTCTCCTCAGTCTCAGGGAGTGGCAGGTGTTTCAGCATCCAGTTGACACAGCCATACGTGTCTTGAACTCTTGCTCTTTGTTCACAAGATATTTCATCTGTGTCATCATCTGATGCTGCTTTGCGTTTCTGTATCTTTGGTGTGTCATTGTCGTTTGACATTTTCAACTCTTGACTGGAGTTGCTTTGCCAGGGAATGATGTCCATGTCCAATAACATCACCATCAATCACATCTTGAAGAGACTTTAGATACCTTGCCACAATCTTTTTTACTATTTCTGTGGTGTTATGTTTGGTTGGATTTCTACAAGTCTTCATCATTTCACAGACCACAATCCTTACCATTTCCCGTCGTAGTCGCGGACTTGGCCTTTTCTGTCTTTCCAAACTCTGTACTAACTCTTCAGGGAGCTTCTGCCATGGTATCTGAAAACTGTCTACCCAGTTTGCTGCAAGTTGATAAGAGCTTGCTGATGGTGATGATGATGATGAAGCTGTGGATGTTGATGGTGAGTGAGTGACCAAGGAGGGAGAGGAAAGGATAGACACTGGAGAGGAACATGCCAGGGCTGGAGCTGGAGTGGATGAGTCTGTAAAAGTATACAAAAAAAGATTTGTAATCATTAAACCTTTAATGTTTTCCCATTCTGTAACAAAATGTAGTGTGTTGATAAATTCTGCAAAATATTATCAAAATTATTGCATTCATTTTGACAGACTGTGTTGTGGTGGCAATGTTTTATACTCACTGCTTTGGGCCCAAGCAGCAACCAGTCTTCTGGCTTGGATGGGCTTTAATACTGGCAGCAAGTCTCCCTCTGTGATGTACTGTAAATCATCTGTTGTTACAGCACCAAGTGCCTTCAAAGTATCTTCAACTGACTTGACAACTTGATCAGGAAGATCAGGAAGCACTGTTGCTACAGCATCGCTTATCCTCTGTGATTGATCCATGTCTGTTAATACACACAAAAGTGACCATTTTAGCATCTGGCCTTCTGATTTAGTGTGACAAGAGACTGTGCTTCAATGGGACAATCTGGTATCCACTGTTTATGTAATATGATAAAGGCCACATGTCAATCAGTTCACTAACAAGTCTGCACTGTAATCTAATCCAGTGTCCTTTTTTTACAGAGTACATGTGGTAGTGTGAAAGAAATTCCCCATCATATACTCTCATCAAAAAATGAAGTGCAAAATCATCTTTCACGAGAATGAGGATGATTTCACCAAACTCCACTGAATCATCATTCCTTGTGACAACAAATTGTCCCTTCCTGTAAATTAATCCCTTTATACTGCACATCAACAGGAATTTTTGTATTTCTTTCAGTGAAGCCAAACTGGAGGATTGTGCCTTTAACAGGATCAGTCCTGGATAATGCCGCAAGTAATGGTGTTTAGGTCTCAAGTTGATAACTGGAAATAGTGCCTTCCTGGTTTCCAAATATTCTTGGATCAGAACATCCAGATAGGCGACCTGAGCCTTGGAAATTTGCTGAGCACAAATCAGGTCAACAATATCCTTAAGCTGCAAAATTAGCTGCCACACATTATCTTGGGGATACACTTTGTCACCAATTATCAAAGGCAACAGTCTCAAGAGGTTCCAATTTTGGACAGCATGTCCACTTCGTTTCAGTGTTTGAGAACTGACCTCACAAGGTTTGGAGCAAGCATCTGTTGCTTTGTATTTGAACTGCTTGATTCGCCTGTTCAAAATTGTGTAGGTAAACCATCTCTTTGTTTTGATGAAGTACTTGAGGTAAAGAGCAACATCATATGAGAGGACACCCTCAAAGATGTCATGACCAAGACAGGGGGGCATGCCAGGTGAGCAAACATCAAAGTTTTGTAGAGTATTAAATACTGACCTGAACTTGATCCCTTGTGCTTGTGGGGTGTCCTCTGTCTCCAGCTGTTCAACGGCAGATCTGTATGTTTCTGGCGTCTGCTCCAGTCCACAGATGTTGGGATCAGCACCCTGAAATTCGAGAAATCAGACAATATCTGCAGAAGTACTCAGAAGAACTAAAATTTTCTGTGAAACCACCAACGGCATGAGAGCCCAGGATGTCTCCAGCAATGCAGTAGAGGGTTCCCTTTACAACAAGGTCATCTCCCATTGTTATCCCATTTTCCTCCAGTTCTTTCAGATCAGTAAGCAGTTCAGAAAAAACCTTGACATGGCCAAAGTCCTTAAAATCCTTCCCTCTACACAATAAAACCAGCTGCATGTGGTCAACATTTGATCGAACATGTGGGGGCATGTTAAGCAGAGAGAGGTGCACAGCCAAGACCTTGTGCTTCTTTTTTGCAGAGCCCAGTGGGTTCACAACTTCGAATGCATCCTGGTATAAAACCAGCTTGAGACAACTTGGGTTTTCCTGAAAAAATGTGTTTGACATAAACACCTTACCATCACAGCTGTCAGAGAGAATATCTGTTTTGGAAATATTGTTAGGATCCACTGACATGAGGCCTTGCCAAAAACCGGACTCCTGCATGCCCTTTAAAGTTTTTAGCACAGGAATATAATAGGCAAACCTCTCTGTCCTGTTCTCATCTCTGCCCAACAAGATTTTTTTGGGCTCCACATATTTGAACATTTCTTTATAACACTGAGTTCGTGAGTAAGCAATTCTCATAGGTCCTGTGTGGCAAGCTGTAAACAGGTCAGACTGTTTAATTGTGTCACTGATTTTTACAATGTCTTCGTCTGAAACAGACATATCTTTTAGAAGCAAGTTTAGTTTATTCAAAGTATATATCTGTCCCAACTCATGTATATTCTGTATTTCCTCAACAGTGTTTTGAATGGTAGACACTGGAAGAAGATGTTGTCCCTGTAGTTTCATGTAAAACATACAGATATTTCTCAGATACAGGTCGCTGAAATTGGACCCATCCCCTACAGTGTCTTCAGCATCAGACACACTAGCAGGTTCTTGTATGCTAGCACTTGTAGTGGGACTCTCACTGTGTGCATCTTGGATTGACACACAAATCACATTTTCTGACCAACGTCTGAGGTAAAAGACGTTTTTCCAGTGAACACACTTCTGCATCCTCTCACTGGGCAAGCTACCTGACGCCCTTCTCTTATGTGCTCCTTTAAGTGAGCAACCAGCTGTTTGGTTCCCTCACACTGGCGTTCGCACAGTGAGATGTTGAGGTCACATCCTGAATCACGTTAACGGTCGTGCTGTTGTGGTGGCGATAGAAGTGCGCCTTTAGAGCTGCATAACCTGAAAACACCTGTTTACAACTTGTTCCAACACATTTAAAAAATATGCCGGGGTTCGTTGCGATGCACTTTACAATGTAAAACATATGCTTTTACAGACTGAACGTTTTCTCCACATACATTACAAGAGTACATCTTCAATAATCAAATACACCGCGGTTAGCCGTTCAATACACTGCGCGGTTAGCTAACCAGAGGCTTCAGCACACAGACTGCGTTCGAAAAGCCAACAAGCCATGGATTTTTTTTTTTTTTTTTTTGTAACTTTATTTAATATCAATTGTACAAACATATTGGCAAGGAACATTGCACATTACAAGATAACAGACAAGCGTTGAAAGAGCATCCGTAGAAAAAGAAACATAGAACAAAAAGAAAAAAGAAAAGGAGGGGGGTGCTAAAGGCTTTCATTAAGGTTGAGTTCCTCTACTAATCCATATAGTTTCACTGCATTCTTCTTCTTCATACATTTTAATGATTTAAAATATTGACGTAGCTCTTTATGAAAGATATAAAAATTGTGTTTGGATTTCAAATATTTATTTTTATGAATAAAAAATTTACCAAGAATGATAAATACATTAATAGCTAGATCATGGGACGGTTCTTTTACAGAAATAACATATAAAATATTTTCTTTTTTTAGAGTAGGGAAACAGGGTAGTTTAAGGAACAACCAATCATACAAATCTTCCCAGAAGGCATTAGAAAATTTACAATTATAAAATAAATGTTCAGTTGATTCTATATCCTCATCACAAAAGCAGCAGTTGTTGTGGTCTTCAGACATTTTGAGGTCATACAGATAGATGGTTTCTGGGAGTGGGCTTTTTTTGCGAGAACTTTTGGGGACAACTGGCGAGAGAGTGTGTGTGAAAGAGAGAGAGAGAGAGAGAGAGAGAGAGAGAGAGAGAGAGAGAGAGAGAGACCACAACTCCCTCACACACACAGAGCTTGTCACTCTCACTCACATCTCTCTCTCTCTCTCTCTCTCTCTCTCTCTCTCTCTGTCTCTCTCTCTCTCACTCACTCACTCACTCACTCTCTCTCTCCCAGAAAAACACTGTAGGATGGACAAGAGAAGGGTAGAGAGACATAGAAAGAGACAGGGGTAGGGAGAGAGAGAAAGAGAGAGAGAGTGATAGAGAGTATGTTTCTGTGAATGGTAGAGAGACATAGAGTGTGTGTAAGAGAGAGAGAAAACTTTCTGAAATTCAAAGGATTTTCTGGGAGAGAGAGTGTGTGTGAAAAAGAGAGAGCGAGAGAGAGAGAGACCACAACTCCCTCACACACACACACACACACACACACACACACACACACACACACACACACACACACAGAGCTTGTCACTCTCACTCACATCTCTCCCTCTCTCTCTCGCTCTCTCTCTCACACTCTCTCTCTCCCAGAATATCCTTTGAATTCCACCAAGTCTACCTCTCTCTCTTACACACACTCTATGTCTCTCTACCATCCACAGAAACATACTCTCTATCACTCTCTCTCTATCACTCTCTCTCTCTTTCTCTCTCTCCCTACCTCTGTCTCTTTCTGTGTCTCTCTACCCTTCTCTTGTCCAACCCACATTCACTGACATCACAGCTTAATGATCCAATCAGAGGCAGGCCAATTTGTCACTGTCAAAGCCCTGGCCAATCAGCCCCTGTATGATAATTCTCTCCAGCCAATAGCAGTGAGAGTAGCTCTGTTAATGTGGCATTTAAACCAGACCAGACCTGAATCACACACACACATCAGGGCAGTGAGAGGGAAAATCTGATAGATTTATGTCCATTGTAAATAACAGAACAGCAGAGGGCAGAATTCACTGTCCAAACAAAGTCCGCGGAGACATCAGAGTTTGACACATAGTCTCTGGAGAAGACGGGACAAGCCAAAGATGAAGTGTAGGCTCAAAAAGAGAGGAAGCAAAAGTCTATTTTTTATCAGATCCTTTCCTTCTCTGTCCTGTGCTAACACAATGAAAGGACACACTCAGACACAGACACACATGCTGTGCACACAGCTATCCTAGTTAGGACATTTATTCATTGTGGACAGTCTTACCCTAACCTTAACCTGAGGTTAGGTTCACTCCTTACTCCGCACCATAACCATAACAAATTCATGCCTAAATTTAACCTTAACCAGGACCTAAGAAATGACGTTATGCCTCATCAGGATGTGGCTTTGTTTCCCATGAGTACTACTGGTCCTAACAAGATTGGTGTTTAAATGCATACACACAGCTACACACACACACACACACACACACACACACAGACACACACGTCTCAGTATCAGCTTCCAAATCAAACAGGATGAGTAATTTTAAACACAGCAGCTAACCTATGAGAAGCAGAGTTTCCTGTCAGTATGCGTACACCTACTCTGCTGAAAAGCAAACCATCTGATGGAGGTGATGATGATGATGATGATGATTTCTGTCCAGTCAGCGCCAAGTCGGAAGCCAATCATTACACTACAGTCCTCCCACCCCTGCTCATTTTCTCCCTGAACATTCTGCATATTTTCCAACCTTTCTGTATTTCTGCTGGACTATGTCTTTCACCTCAGTCTTGGATTTAACAAAACCTGCTCTGTGGAGCAGGACAGCACAGCTGGACATATTTACCTGAGACTGCTATACAGTGCAAATAGAAAGTAATCATGTTTCATCTGTTGACAGCATTGAATCACAGAGTTAATGTGGCTTGTCTGACACTGATCAGCAGAATAAGACTATTCAGAATCATTGTCACAGCTGCAGGTGTTTGTAGTATTAATGCAGCTGTATCTGTATCTGGAGAAAAAACAAGGAGACCTGTGAGGGAGGACGCCAAGAGACTTGTGACACTTTGGTAGCAGTTCAAGCTTCAGAGTTTTCCAAATTTTCCATATGGTTTTCCACCGTTTGAGCTTTGTCTGCAGCAACTCCAATTGCATATATGACAGAAGCTGATGGAAACACTCATGAATTTGCATTTTTCTGGTAATTCAGTTCAAATCTGCACTACACTTGAATGGGAAATTGGCGAGTGAGCACAAGAATTAAGCCGAAACAGAAATGTTTTTACAGACTCTCCTATTTTAAAGCCCCTCGGCTTCACAAATGTGACACTGATCTTTTTTTTTTATATTTTACAGAATTATCTTCAGACTGACTAAAATTAAAGTTACACGGTCATTGCCTATCGTGACCAGCAATCCTCACAGTATTTCTGCAGTCGGCCAAGGAGCAGATCAAATGGTCCATACTGAAATGACAAGGACCAGACAAATTTAGGATTCTCCAGGAAGCTTCTAGAGAATATTTCTAATCCCAAAGTTATTTTTTTTAGTAACAGACTAAAGGGAAGGTCATTACAAGCCTGTTGGATTCTAGGCTGCTTTATATAGCGATTAACCAATAGGGTTTTGTTTCTCTGAGCAAGGGCATTTTGTTACATTGTGTGTGACAGGTAATGCAAACAGTTGGTTTGAGATTGAAGTTACTCATTTACATTTAACAGGCCGAATGACATCAAAGTGTGTCAGACATGAATAATGAAGACTGAAGAGTCCGTCTGAGATTCACTGTAAAACTGAGCAGTTACCAAATACTACGCTAACCAGTGAAAATACTGCAAGCCTCAGTACTGATCAGTGATTTATTACTTCTAATTTGGAGGAGCAGGATCTTCCAGTCTTATTCACTGAAAACAGAATATGATTGTAGGATTTATTTAAGCAGTTTTTCATGTTGGTAATGTACAAAATGTTATATATGGTTTTTACCTAAAAGGTTACGCATTGTTACAAATAACTTCTTGTTACCAACATTTCCAAAAATAAAAAATACAAGGCTGCAACTTGTAAATTGTTACAATCTAAACACTAAAATCAATAAGGATATTGTGGAAAATAAGAATCAACACACTCTGGTATCATTTGTGCGCTGAACTGCTCAGTTTAACAAAGTGTGTTGTTCTGGCTGTGAGTGGGCTCCTCAAACGACATTAATGTGTTTTGTACAGCTTATTTAAAGACTGTAAATGAATGTAATGATACTTTATGACACTAAATGAATATTAGCAGTAAGAGGCAGTATGTTACTGTTGCACTGTTAGGACTTTTATTAAAACTCCCTTAAAACCATGAAGGTAAATTAACATCTATACATTTAATTGAATTTATAATCAAAGGGAAGTATGCAGGGTTTTGTTGCCAGAATTATAAAGAATAATGTCTATTGGTATGTTGTGAGCTAAAGGTGTTAATAAGATATTAAATATTTTAGTTGAAAGAAAAGAAAAAGGCCAAAGACAAACTAATTATTTTGTTTACATTGGATTGTATTGAAACAATCTGTCACTTTGTCCACCATTTGTGAGGCTGATAATAAAAGTGTATATTTGTCCTTGTTTCATACAGTCTTTGTCATCTTCTTGGTTTTATGTTTGCATGTTTGTCAGAGTTACAATGTCAAAGGCATTATCTCTAAATCCACAACCTTAATGAATATTATAAATTATATTATATATAGTTTAGTCAACTAAAGAAACTTCTGTCCTACACTTTCAGATAGATAGTCGCTGCAAACTTGGGAAGAGATGGTATCATGCCACCCTCTGGTGGTCAACAGCTGTCATGTCAACATTATCACCATATATCAAAATATAAAGAGAAAGTTGAGTCACTTCAGGTGTATCACCAGCTGTAATCAGCTGTAACCAGGAAATATCAGAAATCATCACATATTTTATTCACAGGAATAAATGAAACACTTCACTGACACAGCTCAAAAATAACACGAAGCAACAACAAGTCCTCCAACCTACATGACAGCAGGCACCTTTGTTGTCATGGTTACAATAATAAGCACATGGAGTATACCTGTGGCAAGGTACCAGACCTTCATCATCATGGTTACAACAATAAACATTAAGCTCACGGTCACTGTTTGGTTAGTTTTAGAGGAGTTAGGTTTAGGAAAAGATTGTGTTTTGGGTTAAACAAATACTTCCTTGAGGTTAGACGGCCTTTGTCGTCATGGTTACACTAATAAACATGCAGTTGGTTGTGGAACAGTCATGGCTGAAAGAAACAAGGACGACTGTTGGTTTCCAAGGGGAAATGAACAGCTGTCCTCTGTCCTGTGTAACTCTCTGCAGCTTACTGTGAGGATACTGATTGCTGGTCACGATAGGCAATGACCGTGTAACTTTAATTTTAGTCAGTCTGAAGATAATTCTGTAAAATATAAAAAAAAGATCAGTGTCACATTTGTGAAGCAGAGGGGCTTTAAAATAGACAGGAGAGTCTGTAAAAACATTTCTGTTTCGGCTTAATTCTTGTGCTTTCCCATTCAAGTGTAGTGCAGATTTGAACTGAATTACAAGAAAAATGCAAATTCATGAGTGTTTCCATCAGCTTCTGTCATATATGTAATTGGAGTTGCTGCAGACAAAGCTCAAACGGTGTGTGATTCAGGTCTGGTCTGGTTTAAATGCCACACTAACAGAGCTACTCTCACTGCCATTGGCTAGAGAGAATTATCATACAGGGGCTGATTGGCCAGGGCTTTGACAGTGACAAATTGGCCTGCCTCTGATTGGATAATTAAGCTGTGATGTCAGTGAATGTGGGTTGGACAAGAGAAGGGTAGAGAGACACAGAAAGAGACAGAGGTAGGGAGAGAGAGAAAGAGAGAGAGAGAGAGAGAGAGAGAGAGAGAGAGAGAGAGAGAGAGAGAGAGAGAGAGAGAGAGAGAGAGAGTAAGGTAGTGTCGATGGTAGAGAGACATAGAGTGTGTGCAAGAGAGAGAGGTAGACTTGGTGGAATTCAAAGGATATTCTGGGAGAGAGAGTGTGTGTGTGTGAGAGAGAGAGAGAGAGAGAGAGAGAGAGAGAGAGAGAGAGAGAGAGAGAGAGAGAGAGAGAGAGAGATGTGTGATAGTGACAAGCTCTGTGTGTGTGTGTATGAGGGAGTAGTGGTCTATCTATCCTTATTTATCCAGACTAACGTTAACATTAATAACGTTAATAGTTACACTGCATCCTACACTGAGGTAACATCTGAACTTTCCACTCAGCCCCTCTCTGACTAACTGTTCAGGTGACGTTTCAGCTTTCTGTCAGGCCTGTCTCTGCACGGCCAAATGTTCTGCCTGCAAACCGTCACCTTTAATCTGATGGTGGAAATGTAATTATGTTATTTTTCTACAGCGGGCTCCAGCTGGAAGCCTGGATGTAAAAACTAATTAGCGCCTTCAAAATGCCAAGCCTCTGACACCATAAGGAGTCAAGAGTCACTGCCAACAACAGCCAGACACTGTGGCCCCCAGAAACCTCCAGAGATCTCCAGAGAGACTGAGAGCCCCCAGAAAAATCCAAAAACCCCTAGAGACCTACAGAAGGATCCACTAAAAACCTCCTTAAAGAGATAATTAGACATTTTGGTAAATACTCACTTTCTTACTGAGAGTGAAATGTGTAACTCTCTGCAACAAAGCAAATTAGTATATCTTTGAAAGCTCTGAAAAAAATTAAATTAAAGATGCTTTCTATAAGTCTGTACAGACTTATAGAATTCCAGCTCTGTCGGTGCACCCAAGAAGCCTAAAGTTGGGCCTCATCGCCGAACTCAATCATTCCTCATTCAGCAGTGAAAAGAGAAACACAACACATGGCCTCTATACTGCTCAGCCGCATGGCTCCTTTTCAAATAAATAGAAACTAAATAAATATAACCCAGGTCTTGGCTGGAGCAAACTGAGGGGGCCTCATGCCACCATCTGGCCAAATTTCATCTGTGAACTACAAGATGAATCACTCAATATTAAAAAGCCATCTCACCTTCCGCGAAGCACACACACACACACATATCCCTCCTCAGCCTCATACAGCTACACACCCTATGGCAGGGGTGGGCAAACTGTTCCACAAAGGGCCGTGTGGCTGCAGGTTTTTGTTCCAACCAAGCAGCAGCACACCAGACTTGACTCATTTAATCAACTGATCTCAGTCTTCAGACAGTTGATTGGTCAAACTGTGCTCTTCATTGGTTGGAACAAAAACCTGCAGCCACACCGACCCTTTGTGGAACGGTTTGCCCACCCCTGCCATAGGGTGTGTTTTCCCCCTAACTTTAAGGTACTTAAGATGAAGTGAAGGGTAAAATCAGGGTTGAAGCGTTTAAACCTCTCGTGTCTTAAACCAGAACTTCTACCTTCCACCTAAATTAAAGTGTAATTGTAACCTTAAAATGTACACACGAGGCGTAGAAAATGGTCATAATTTATAATTTAATCTGTTTTGGGACATTTTATGCCCACGAGACAGCAAAAATGGGTCACATACACACACACACGTGAACACACACACAGGTTATAAATGATGGCCCTGTGCTTGAAAAAACAAACAGCTTCCATGCAGGATCTCAGAGGTCTGATTGGAGAAACACAAAACCAGCCAACAGAGAAAACACACAGCCACAATTAGCAACAGAAAAACCATTTATCCCGGTCTGAAGGTAAACATGTAGAGACAAGTTAATGAAAATAGAGGGAGAGGAGGGTGGGCTGGGGGTGATAAAGCCAGAAAGCGGGAGAGTGCTTTGGATGGTTTTTACAGTAATGCTGTACAAAACCGTATACGAGGCCTATTCCTGACTTTTCTGTAAATTCAGAGGTTTTGGGTTTTGGTGATTAGCACTGAAATAAACAATGATTGTGAATGATATCGAAATAATACAGAGTATTTTTTCATATTTGAAACACTTTCCAGGTCTTTTGCTGTGAGTTTCTTTCAGTTGCTCTAAAACTAAAAGGCAACACATTTAAGAATGAATGAATTTAAGAATTATTGTTAATTTATTTGCCTTCTGCTTATTATTTACTTACTAAATATATCGTGTTGTTCACTGAAATCATATTTTTGCAGTTATTTTTAACCACTTCATCACCGGGAAAATCAGCAGTTGGCTAAATGGATGCTGGTGTGCAGATTCAGCAATAACAGCTGGCTTTATATTTCTGCTGATCTACAGTGTTTTATTGCATTTAAGTTTTCATGAATGAATTTTTAACAGGGGATTGCAGCAGCTGTCCTGTGTCATTTATGTACTGTTGCCTTTTGACCACTAGGAGATGCAGAAACCCAGTTTACAGCCACAGACAACAGTCGCAGTTCTCGATGTGTGTCTCAATAACTGTGTGCAATGAGATTCTATGTCCTATACACACACAAACACAAGACAGATTTTAGCCTCTAGTAACCTAATGTTCTTACAAGATGTGAGCTGATGTGTGTCATAGTTTAACATGATGTTCCCCTTCAGGTTGGGTTGCTCTGAGTTCAGTGGCATGTGCCACAGTTTACCTCATATTAATTCACCAGTGGGAACAGCACTGATTTTACACATAAGTATATTAATACTATGGATTTAAGGAAAATACAATCCAGAATCCATTACCAACTAATGTGTACTGTATCTACAGTGAAAAAGTGAATGCTTTGATATTAATAACTTCATAATAATTGTACTTTAAGACAAAAAGTTGAGATGTTAGACAATGTAATAAAATGAAAAATAAACAAACAAAAATAAATATCACTAAAATCACACTTTGTTTTCTTGATAGTGACCTGACTTCCTGATAATTAAAGCTGTATCCTATTTGTATCCCTTCTGAGCGCAACACTGTGCTAAAGCTTTGTCTTTGATTGATGTTCAGTTCTAAATCCTGCTTTTGTCCCCCCCACATCTCACTAAACACAGACTGTCCAATATGATATATAAACTTTGGGACAGCATTGATGTGTATGTGTGTTTGTATGTATCAGTGCGTAAGTGTATGTGTTAAGGGAGGGGGAGTGGTTTAAGGAAAATTGGTAAAATGCATCATTGCAATGTTGTTACCATGACAGTACTACGTGTTGTCGAGACAACTGGGGCGCCTTGATCAGCTTTGATCAAATGGTGACTGCTCTGTCACACACACACACACACACACACACACACACTGGTCTGAATGGCTGTCCGTTCCGCTTGTCTGAAATGACCAAAGGCTGTCCAGCACAATGGGGGAGTGACAAGCCTCTCTGATTGGTCATGGCAGACTTTGACTGACATGCGATGGCAGCTGGGTGAGGTGTGTGGGAGCCACGCTGCTTCACAGTAGAGTCTGCTGTGTGTTTGTGTTTGTGTGTTGAGCTGTTGTTGCTGAGCAGCGCAGACCAGACAGTATAACAAAGAAACTTTCTTTGTTATACTGTCACACATTATTCCTACCACAGACTGAACTGCAGACTGATTTTTATTTCATTATGATTTAAACTTCTAGCTGCTTCATGTCGATGCAAATAAAAACTTCAAGTGATTTTTGTTCTTCAACTGACACATCAGCTACTTACAGATCTTTGCTTTAGCCGACATTTCGACAGCTGACAGAGCACACAACAACTGCTTTTAGTGCATCCACTTCAGATTAAATTTCAACCACTTTTACCAATTACGCATCAACTGATATTTTGTCTGCACAGGTACAACAACAACAACAATCTTCTCCTCAAATTGCTTTTCAGCTCCTTTTAGTGCTTCTTCTTCTTTGTGTGACATTTTCGGGTCTCAGGGCTTCATCTTTGAACAACAACCACAGAAACACTCATCTCTTCCAACTCCCTTCATTCACTATGTACTTCAACTCCTTTCAGTGTTTGCACGTCAGCCGATTTTTCAGCTTCAGAGGTGTTGGTAGGTGTGGTTTTGAACTTTGGGCGCAGCCAGACCATCTGTTAACCCGAATTTGCTTACTTGGAGCTAGGCAACCCATGTCCCAAGCAGCTCTGTACTTAAAGAATGGGCCAAATATCCTATCCAATGATGTGCCAGTTTTTCAGATTCAGACCAAACCCAACCATACAGTAAAAAACAGGGCAGTGAACTTTGTTGACAGGATGTGTTGTTTAAGGTACTGGTGGGACATGTAATATATATTAAAGCTTATAGCCAACATGTTCATACAATCACAGAGTGCACAGTAGAAATACACTATTCATGATTGTGCACTTGCATGTGATTGGCCAGTGCACGTCCTTGCTGGATGACATTGTGTTATCTTGCAGTAAAAGTGGTACCAGGCTGAAATTTTTCACTGGACGACCCTGTGTTGTTTCACCAGAGCCCCCCTGCGTCGACACCCCCGTGGCGTCAATTCCCTGTCTTTATTGAAATGAATGTGAGGGCTGTGCTTTTTCAGGCACTTTTCAAGTGCTTGAACTATTTATTGGTTAACAACAGCCAGGCTCATTGACTATGTGCAAGTTCCCAGAGTCTTGTCACCACAGTTGGGTTGCCAGGTTTGCTCCCATTGTATTTGTACAGCAACAGAAGCCAAAACCTGTGCTCGCTATATAATCAAAGGCATTTCACAGAAGTGCAAGGAGGATGAGCAGGCTTTAATTCAAAGACATGAGCTTTGATAACAACCTTCTCATCCCACTCATGGAGAGAAAGAACATGGTTCCAAAAATGTTTTATCACTACTTTAAAAATAATAACTTTATAAATAATTCCTTAAAATCATGGTCAAAAATCAAATTTGACACTAAACTTTCTGTACATCCACAAAGCTCAACCCTACTCAACTGTTTTCCCAATTATTTTGTGGTGACAAACATGCTGAATCAACCTTTCTGAGCGAATGAATCACACTGCACCAGAATCAGTGGTAGGTGGTCGGTTATGTCTCTGGCAGCAGAGTGAAGGGTTCACATCCAGGTTAGATTTAGGCATGAAAAGCACTTTGGTTAAGGTTAGGGAAAGCTTGTGGTTTTCAGTGTGTTACCAAACACATTGTGAACTCTTTCTGTACTAAACCAGACCACAATCCTTTTCTACCCTTTACCAAATGCTGCCAGGGGTGGAAAACAAATGACATGTTGTTAGTGAACATTTTACTGATGTGTTCAGTATCAACATTTTTTGGAACTTGCCAAATACAGTACATGAAGCAACAACAATTCCTGATTATGTTAACAGAGAATGAAATACAATCAGCATTACATTTCCTTTTAAACCTTTCCGCTGTTGGAAATGAGGAGAATATAAACAGAAATTCTAGGAGACAGACTTGCCCAGTTAAATGCTGTGCATTCTGACTTTATACACTGTGGGTTTGTGCTATGTGGAACAACACAGTTCATCAAGCTATATTCAGCATGTCGCATGTAATCTTGTTACAGTGAACGGATTATGATGTTGATGATGATGATGATGATGATGTTGTTAATGATGATGATGATTATGTGCTATAAAGATTATAATTATTTTATTTACATGGTATTTTTCCAAACAAAGTTACAAAGTGAGGATGAGAATACTATTAATTAACTACACAGAAACACAAGCAGTAACCTGAGCAGGACTCTTGACAGTATGATTGACAAATCTGTGAGTGTGCGCGTGCATATGCGTGCATGTGTGTGTGTGCATGTGTAATGTATGAACAAATTACAGCTAATTGCAACCACTTGTTAAAGGCTGAGGTCTGCAACTCTTCTTATGTCATATTACACACACACACACACACTTACCACAGAAAGTCATTATTCCCGGGATAAACGCAGAGACAGTCAATTAACCTACAACTCTTCGAGAGTCATATATCACACACACACTCCCACATGTAAACACACACACACACACCATCATGTTCAGGCTAATCATGAGCCAGTGTTCATTTATAATCAATCTCAGATACTTGACATTGGCTGTAAATAAACAGACCTGTGTGTGTGTGTGTGTGTGTGTGTGTGTGTGTGTGTGTGTGTGTGTGTGTAATTGCCATATGGCTGGTGTGGAATGGGAAGCAGGAAAGCAATCCAGGCATCTATCCATCACTTCGACCATGCCACAATCCATGTGCCATGATTTGCCTACTCAATCTGTATGTGTGTTTGTGTGTGTGTTGTAATGTTAAACACATGTCTATAGTGGTGAACCTCACTTTCCCAGCACCACACACACTCACACATCTTACAGTTTCTTAAACTCCACTCATGCACCGAAACAGTACATAAGGTTGATGTTTGTATTAAGGCATTTAACTGAAGCTGGTGTTTTAAAGTTAGGTACAAGGTACCACTTGCAGTGGAAAGTTAAATAAAATTCATTTAAAAAGTATAGGGTTTATCTGAATTTCAAAGTTCATTGCATACATTACATTTTATGCAAGCTGGATGGTTTATGAATAAATATACATCCGGAACCAAAAGTCTTTTTGACTCCACTGCAGAAATAATGATGGTGATGATGATTTACTTTTACATTACTCATGAAGAGGTGAAGTAGGGGGAGATATCTAACTCTCTTTCTCTCTGTCAGTCTCTATGTCTCTATCTCTCTCTGGTGGTCTCTCTCCATTTTCCCCTCTATCCATTCATTCCCCAGATGGACAGATTGTCCTGGTGCTCGCCCTCTGGTCACATTTGACCTGGAAGTGCTGTGATTGGCCCAGATGTCATATGGCTGGCTTCTCATTGGTGGAGAGGTCATTCCCTTGGCCCCTGAAGGTCTCAACCCCATCCATCACTGTCACCACAGCTTTTGTTGACACCATTATTAAAAGTCACTGTGTGTGTGTGTGTGTGTGTGTGTGTGTGTGTGTGTGTGTGTGTGTGTGTGTGTGTGTGTGTGTGTGTGTGTGTGTGTGTGTGTGTCTTAATGTGTCCAAAATGATGTCCTGAAATTGTATTAGCTAAATTTGCCTGTTTTTTTTCTTTGTGGAACAATTTAAAGATCCACAAATACATGTAAGTGTTTCCACATGTACATAAACACAAAGCAACACAGTCCATCTGTTAACAGAAAAAACAATAGAATAGACTCGTGAATCTCACTTACATTAGGAGACATTTTTTTACGAGTGTGAAAATACTTTGGAATCTATGAAGTGATTTTGTGTAGTGATGATGAGCAAACAGCCACACATCATCAGTGGGTGATGAAACAGCTGCTGTGGAAAACAAAGGCTTGGTTTTCATGTCCACTGTCCTCAACACAATACCTTAAAGAGGGGTTTCTCACCATTTTGCCATTTTCACCATTTGTCCTTTACTTATATTTTTATATGTACTGTGTTCTTATTGCTGGAGCACAACAGAGCTCTGGTGCATTTTCTACATTTTCTACTGTGTTTGTGTGCTCTTTACATCTCCAAATCCTTTGCTTTCTCTACTTTCTCAACAATTAAGAACAATTTCAAATCATATACAATCATGTACATCACCACTTACCCACAGACGTAACGCAAAAATACATAATACATTATAGATTATATGTCATAAATCCATGCTTTGATTCTATAGCAGTAATACCTACTGTACATATATGTCATATACATTATTCAAAGTAAGGTTTTCTTCCCCACATTACAATAGCATTTCCACGAATGCCATATCTCATTCTAACTAGATATGTTGATAACACAATACTTAAGAAATGCTGTTGAAATATAGGTTTTGCTTTACCTTTACATCACTTCAAAAAGCAAAAGGCACTGGTTATGGTACACCTAGTACACTAGGGTGGGGTTCAATTCCCTGCAGTGCCTTGCTAATAGATTAATGATGTAAGATCCACACACAATCCTAAATCTACACAGCTTGTCATGACAACTCCATGTAAACACATCTATATAGAATGTATTTCCATTATATAGCTCACATGGCACACTGACATAAACAGACATGGCTCCAAGTAAAAGGAGCTCAACTACACCAATGCCTCCGCTATCTTCTCTTCTCGTCATTCCAACAGCACTAATCTCATCTGCTTTCCAGATATACAGACATACACATGTATAAAAGATATGTCTTCTCCCCCAGTAGGTGCTGTATGTGTGTACCATAATATGAGCATGTCACTGTGTTCTCTTTTGTATGCTGATCAGTTTCTCCCTCTTCACCTGGTCTGCTTTCCAGTAAACTACATAAAAAAATCCTTTCAGTTAGACTAGGATGAATATTGTGCTTGGGCCATGATAAAAAAAAAGGTCACAGTATAGTAAGGCTTCAAAATGGGCCAAAAAAAGTCATACTTTAGTATGACCTCAAAATGTCATAAAAAACATCATAGTATAGTAAAGCTTCAAAATGGGCCAAAAAAAGTCATACTTTAGTATGACATCAAAATGTCATAAAAAAAAACGTCATAGTATAGTAAGGCTTCAAAATGGGCCAAAAAAAGTCATACTTTAGTATGACCTCAAAATGTCATAAAAAACATCATAGTATAGTAAGGCTTCAAAATGGGCCAAAAAAAGTTATACTTTAGTATGACCTCAAAATGTGCCAAAAAACGTCATAGTATAGTAAGGCTTCAAAATGGGCCAAAAAAAGTCGTACTTTAGTATGACCTCAAAATGTCATAAAAAACATCATAGTATAGTAAGGCTTCAAAATGGGCCAAAAAAAGTCATAGTGTAGTAAGGCTTCAAAATTGGCCAAAAAAAGTCATACTTTACTATGACCTCAATGTCACGACTATGGGAGCAAGGACTAGGACCCTAACGCAAAAACCCTCAAGACAGGCAGAAAGGTAGAACTAAAAGTCTTTTAATTAACCAAAAATCACTGGAAGAGTCCAGGGCCAACAATCAACACTCAAATAACCAAAAATACAAAAGTCCTTACTTGAAAACAGGAAACCAATGTTAGTCAATGAGGTGGGGAATAAACGTAACTCACTGGTACGGGATCAGATACGGGGAAAAAACAGACTCAGGAACAGACTTAGGTATCAACACAGGCATGGAATTCAGGAGACAAAACGTATGACGGTGGAATGAGACAAAAACGAACTGACAAGAACACAGGGAAACAAGACTTAAATACACAAGGTAAGGGGCAACAGGTGAAACCAATTAGGGCGGGGCAGACAATCACAAAGGAGGGAAACAAGACAAAGACAGGAAGTAGAACAAGACAAGATACACAAGGGCAGTGATTTCAAAATAAAACAGGAACTATAAACAAAACTTAACAAAATAAACAAGAGTTAAAAAGTCCACAACAGAGTTCAGAATATAAAAGGATTCCCAAAATTGCAATAATAAAAATAATAAAATTGTGCATTCAAGTTTTTCCCTTTGGAACAATAAAGTTATAGTTGAGGTTGAAACAGAGCTGTGACACCAACATGTGCATTTAACAAGTGAAAAGGCCACAGTGTAAAGTCGGACAGTTTTCTTTATTATCTGGTTTAATTTTGGACTTTTACTCAAACTTCACCAGGTAAAGCTTCACTTTGAAAATTAAAGCAGCTCAACTGTCAGATGTGTGTTTTATGTTTTCTCTGGTTTCCCAGCCTCCATTCTGTCTGACCACATGTTCACAGGTTTGTCTTTGGTGCTGAAGAGTTAAATTCACATTCTGTTGTACAGATGTCAGCGAAGATGTTTGGGGGTGAAAAATGAACTCAGCTACAATCAGTGACAGAAAATGGCAGCCTGCTGAAACCACAAATGAAAATATCCTTTTCCACATCATCACCCACATCACTGGTCTGTCATTCTCTCATTTTATTGCAGTTTGGTGCACAGTCCTGACGACACCGCACTGTGTTCTGGTTCACAGTCAGACTCTGGATGCTGACATGTGGTGTTGAACTCAGGTTTATTCCTGGTTTGAGTTCAAAGAGAGCAAAAACACTGTCTCTCACAGTCAAGTTCAACACAGACTGAAAACATTTTTTTAAAAATTCAATAAAATATGAACAAATGACTTTGGGTCTCTAACTACATTACATTCAGTTATATCATCAACATACTTATCGCAGTTCAACACAGACTGACCAGAGACTGGAAATGACACACAGAATCAACTAACAATCAGGAGAGAGCACAATAACAGCTAATACCAACCTCACAGTACAAACTGAGAGTGGTAACTTTGGAAACAACAGAATATCCCATATCATAAGAACCTAAAGCTAGAACAATAATTTGCTATGATTTCTTCTTTTAAACATACACATAATTAAGGTGCCAATACAGATTTGAAATTCATTCATAAAATCACTCACTTGGTTAAAATACAGCTTTAAGACAGTCAGCAACAGTCTAAATGAACAGTAACTACTTACAACAGTGCTATGTCATATTAGTATCACATCTAATGTCTTATGAGTCAACTCAGTTTGAACCTTATTAACTATATAATGGAGAAGTTCTGGCTAATTGAATCCTGTTAATGACACCAAATTACAGCCAAAGCACTAAATAAAAGACAATACAAAGAATTAAACACTATATAGTACAAGATTTTCTTCATCCAAGTGACAAAATGAAATGAGAAACATACAAGAAAAGGGTTAGGGTTGTCCTTTGACTTCAATCTGCATATTTTTTTTGTCAGTACATGTTCAGAGAGTTTCTACAAGATTTAGATTCAGATGTTCAACTTAAAGTATGTCAACAGCACGTAGCTCAGTAGGAGCAAATTAATCATTATGGTCCAACTTGGTGAACTTGACACATCTATTAGGTTTTCACAGTGGTCACTGCGTTCATCATCACCACTAGATGGAAAATTAAGCAAATATACCCAAACTGGGTGCATCTTTACAGACATCTGAGCTATCTGAGTCGTCTCTCTGCCAGGCGTCCCTCCCTTACCCTGTCCACCACGCAATAAGAAAAGAACGGTACAAACCCACCTACACTTAAACCTGACCCAAATAACCCCATGTTGCTTGATTCTGTCCACGAATGACTATACATAGCGCTTTACAGGGGTGGGAAAAATTCCCCTGTCGGGAGGCCTCCCTATGTGCCAACGCCAAAAAACGCAAAATTTTTCCTCACTGCACTTACTTCAATCCAGAAAGGTCCTACTCCAGTCTCCCCTTGGAACGAAACTTGGCAGAGTGAGACGAGCCAGTGTTTGACCTCAAGGTCCAACTCACCCTGCCTGTACAACAAAGCTTCTATCAAAATTTGGCTGGTGATGATGGACAGCAGTGCAACTATGCTCAGGACACAGGCTGAATACTATTTAAAAAAAA
Source organism: Toxotes jaculatrix (assembly GCF_017976425.1). Lineage (NCBI taxonomy): Eukaryota > Metazoa > Chordata > Actinopteri > Toxotidae > Toxotes > Toxotes jaculatrix. The sequence continues at coordinate 19,877,458 of NC_054411.1, read as the reverse complement.
AAAAAAAAAAAAAAAAAAAAAACAGCTCTTACTTTGGAGGATCCCCAATCGATCTACATCAGACCTGCCTGTGTGCCTTCACCATTTACTGATAGAGAACTTAACAACTTACTGACCTAACAACGATTTTACTCAATATATAAAAAAAATGTGATCACAAATGTATCTCAGATGCCAATACAGATTTTAAATACTTTCATAAAACATCACTCATGGGCTGAATAACTGCTTGAGAAAGCCAACATCACAGATCCAGCTGTGTTTCGTTTGCACTTTCCTGAAACTGTGTCCTCTTGAGGCATCACAAGTAACGAGCTGGTAAAAGTTTGGTTCCAACAACAGAGTTAATAAATAGTCACAGTCTGTGCTTAATCAGCACTTGAGCTTCACTATGCAGAAAATCAGTCCATCCACCTCCTTGATGCAGCAGACTCACTTCCTGGTTGTGTCCTGTAGTTCGAAGAGCAGCTTGCAGACTTGTGTGATGTGGGCTGCAACAGTACTTCAGAGGTGAGGTCCAGAGATCTAGGCAGTGTCCAGGGCTTGGTGGATCACGTCAGGCCACAACATTCCCCTTACTGCCTTCCTCAAGGTTGGACATATGACTACAACAGAGAAAAACAATCATCAGTAATAAGTAAAAAGCAAACAGACTTAAGCAAACCTTCAACATGATCTCAGATCTTACCTTTGGTTGTCGCTCTCTCACTTCCTCTGACTCTGGTGTCTGCTGCTTTCACAGACTGTGGTGGAACAGTCCAGTGCATCCATCCCTGCAGAGTGGAAAGTCTGCTGGGAGTCTCCGAACTCATCCATCAGTCCATTAACTCAAAACTTCATCATATTCCAGTTGTGTATTGCCTGTGGAACTCCTCCTCAGAATGTTCTGCTGTGGTCTTGTGATCTTTGCCAACCTTCCACAGAGGCTCAGCAGTAATTACAAAGTCCGATGTCCTGACGTACTTGGAGACAGTCTGAGCAGACACTATTGTCTCCTACTGCGCTTTACACTTTTTGCAGACTAAAATCAACAGGTTGACAGCTCCATGTCTTGGGCTCAGAGACAGAAAAGTCCAAATGTAAAGTAAGAAATTAAAAAAAAAAAAACAAAAAAGACAGCTGCCTGTGTTTTTTGTCCTTCCACACTCGTGTCACTTGGTCACAAGTTCAAGTTAATTTGTCTTATTTGAAGCATTTTGTGTGACATAACTGCTGAAATATGTCACTGTATATTCTGCCAATCATGTCTGCTTTGGAAATTTGGTGTTTAGGTTGATCTGATCTGCCAATAAAGGTAATGCAGGGGCCAATATTAGATAGAGAGACAGGCCCTAAACAGCCCCAATGCTGGGCCCCCAGATCAACCCCTAGCAGGCTGATTAGAGGGAGAGAGACAGAGGTGTGAGTGTGAGTCTGTGTGTATGTCTGTGTGAGAAAGAAGGACAGAGACTGGCACAGCAGCCGAGACAAGGTAAAGTGATGGCACGGTTGCCAAGCAAACATCAGATACCTCATACCTGTTGAAGACTCAGAATAAAAATGGACAGCAGCCACATCAGACGGAGGGATGGACAGGAACAAATTCTGTAGGAGGAAAAGTTATGGCACGGCGGCCAGACCTCCCAGGATCAAAGAATTGAAACTTATACCTCGTATAGCCTCTTCTTCCCACGTAGTCAAAATCGACGCTACAATGCTGAGAGGGTTAGGGTTAGGAGTGCACGAGTGAGAGAAAGACAGGCAAACGGTCGGGCGGACAAATAATTATGGCATGGTGTGTGAGACAGAAAGAAAAAGAAGGTGAGACAGACTGGCACAGTGGCCGTGTGTGTGTGTGTATGTATGCGTGTGTGCGCGCAAGCGTGCATGTGTGTGTGTGCAAGAGACACACACACACAAACACACCCCAGCAGCAGAATAAAAACTTCACTTACAATTAGTTGATTTTTTTTCTCATGCTGATCTGTTTGTGGACCTGAAAGAAGAAGAAGAAGAAGAACCAGCTCAGTCTGAGTCTGCACGTCAAAGCCAGTCCACCTGTGAAGACACAGGGCGGACTGATCCTGTCCAACACTCACACTCTGTGGACATCAGTTCACTGAATATAAATCCATGTGTGAAGCTTTATACACACACACTTCACCCTGATCAGGGAATAATAATTTCTCCTGCTGTGATCGAGCTTATGGAACATTCCTGTCACAGTTACTGTTCATAATGGAAAGTGTGATGTGTGAGTGAGGATGACTGTGGTGAAGCTGAAAGATGAAGATTTTCAGACTGACTGCACGTGGTTTAGAGATCGGCAGCGCGTTCTCTTCACTAAGCAGCGTTTCATAATCTTTAAATATTGTTTATTGATTAAATTCTTCGATGTGTAAAAAAGTAAAATTAATAGTGATCAAACTGATGACGGTATTTTACCGTCCGAGCTTCACTCAGAGCGAACCACCGCCCTCAGGTTCACCTTCACCCAGGCTGCTGCTGCACCTGTGAGCCAAAGCAGCAGGTGCGCTCCTTACAGCCACAGTCCGCGCGCACTGACCTGCAGCTCAGGACTCTAATATAACTAATAAAGGTTTATGTGGGTAAAAACAATGTCTCTGTCCAACTCTGAGGACTTACAGGCCTGTCTCCACATA